>NC_085029.1:2739894-2742394 GCF_963692335.1 Osmerus eperlanus | reverse complement strand
CACACACTCTGGACCACACACACGCCGGAATACACACCCACTGGAACACACACACACACCCACTCTGGAACACACACACAAACACTGGAACACACACACACTCTGGACCACACACACGCCGGAATACACACCCACTGGAACACACACACACACCCACTCTGGAACACACACACAAACACTGGAACACACACACACTCTGGACCACACACACACACACACCGGAATACACACCCACTGGAACACACACACACACCCACTCTGGTACACACACACAAACACTGGAACACACACACACTCTGGAACACACACTCACCCACTGCAACACACACACACACTACTCTGGAACACACACACACAAACCCATACACACTATGACATGTGCACACACACACACACACACACACACACTATAAGAACCCCACCCCGTCCACACACATGTACTTATGCTCACACACACACACAGACACACACACATCTTTAAACCCCAATTCTATAAAGAATCCTTTCACATGACCTGATAAGAATCAGTAGATGTCAACAGTCTGTGAGGTTGAAGTGACATTTAAATCTATTGAGCTGCTATTCCTGTCCTTGGTTCTGGTTCTGACTGGATGGTTTAGGTGGCTTTGGAGAAGGTGTACAATTTTGCCACAACGAACATCTTTGAGACGTGTGTGTCTGGCCGGATGGTGGCGGACATGTGTCGAGCAGCAGCCAAGGTGCCTGGACTTTTCTAGTTCTTCTACCTGCAGATTACAGTCATATTGGCCATTAACAATTGTCTGACCATGGTTGTGCATGCATGCATCATATGTGTATGCTTACATGAGTGTGTGTCTGTGTGGCATGTGTTTGTGCGTTTGCAGTGTCATCCAGCAGAGTCTCTCAGACTGTTTGTCCCTCACTGCTGCAGTATCATCCTGCACATCACTGCCAGTCAGTACCGTGTGTTTTTCGTGTATTAGACTGTCTAGTACAGATACTTGTGTGTTGTCCATTGTGTATTTGTTAGTGTATGGTAGTTTGAAGCGTGTTTACATTTAGTCATTTAGCAGACACTCTTATCCAGAGCGACTTACAGTAAGTGAGGGACATTTCCCGGAGGCAAGTAGGGTGAAGTGCCTTGCCCAAGGACACAACGTCATTTGTCACGCCCAGGAATCGAACCGGCAACCTTCTGATTAATAGCCCGATTCCCTAACCGCTCAGCCATCTGACTCCCTGTGTTCATGTATTAGTGTGTATTTGTGTGCATGTTTGCATGTGTGTGTGTGTATCAACCTATATTTATGTATGTGTGTGTATCAATGTGCATTTATATGTGCGTGTGTGTTCACAGATGAAGAGCTGTTAAATGAGGAGGAGATGGATAAGGAGCTGCTGTGGAATCTGCAGCTGCTCTCAGAGGTCAGACAAACATACCAGTTCTGCCTGACACACACACACATACATACACATACACATACACTTACACGTACACACATACACATTTACGCACACACATACACACACACATACACACATAGACACACACATTCAAAAACATACACACACATACACGTACACCCCCCACACACACACATACACACACTACTAAGTAAATGACTGAACAAACTATTTTTGTGATTTAAGACTTAATCCCACAATTCCCAAGACATGTCATGGAAAGCTCTACAGAATGGTTCATCAATGTGTGTGTCTGTGTGCGTGTATGTGTCTGTGTGTGTCTGTGTGTGTGCGTGTATGGCTGTGTGTGCGTCTCTGTGTGTGTGCGTGTATGTGTCTGTGTGTGTCTGTGTGTGTGCGTGTATGGCTGTGTGTGTCTGTGTGTGTGCGTGTATGGCTGTGTGTGTGTGTCTGTGTGTGTGCGTGTATGGCTGTGTGTGTCTGTGTGTGTGCGTGTATGGCTGTGTGTGTGTGTCTGTGTGTGTGCGTGAATGGCTGTGTGTGTCTGTGTGTGTCTGTGTGTGTGCGTGTATGGCTGTGTGTGTCTGTGTGTGTGCGTGTATGGCTGTGTGTGTCTGTGTGTGTGCGTGTATGGCTGTGTGTGTGTGTCGCAGGTGACTCGTGTGGACGGGGACCAGCTGTTGCTGTACCGGGAGGATCTGGAGCAGATCCTGTGTATGTGTGTGCGTCTGCGCTGTAAGCAGGCCTACACTCTGGCCTGCTGTCTCCTGGAACACACACTCCGCTCTCTGTCGCTCACGTACCCCACTGAATACCGCAGCACACCTGGGGGCTTTGACACACACCTCCCCATACGGGTACACACACACACACACACACACACACACACACACTCAATACACACCTCCACATACGGGTACACACACACACACTCAATACACACCTCCACATATGAGTACACACACACACACACACCCACACACACTCAATACACACCTCCACATATGAGTACACACACACACACACACAATACACACCTCCCCATACGGGTACACACACACACACACACACTCAATACACACCTCCACATATG